>NW_022589716.1:12550457-12552701 GCF_004348235.1 Phoca vitulina
GTCGCTTTTCTGTTCAGAGAGTTGTTGCTATTCTTTTCTTCGATCTCCTGTTGAGTTTGTAGGTGTTCAGAATGGTTTGATCCCTATCCAGCTGAATTCCTGAGAGGAGACGAAATCCAGGTCTCCTACTCCTCCGCCATCTTGCTCCGCCCCTCTGACCCAAAATATGTCACTTTTTTGCAACCTGAATAGTTCCCTGGTCACATGGGTTTTAATCCTAATCTGATTTCTTGTTTAAATAAACAAGCTACAGGAGCCAAAATTAATAACAATTGCAAAAACATACATCTAATTTTACTTGTCTCTCTTCAAGAATATTTTTTAATGTTCTAATTTATAATCCATGCTATTCCTTTAAAACTGACCCTGCTTCTTTTATTCTTCTATTCTTTGTTACTTGTTTTTCTATTCTTTTTTACTTATATTTTGGATAGTGGAAAGCTTCTTTGTCTCTCCATTCATACTTTCCATCAAAAGCTGCATCCCATATCCCAGAGCCCCTAGGGCTTGCCTCTTACATCATATCCCCTTCCCTCCTGACCTTCATGTCTTGATTTCTTCTACTCCTACCGCAAATTTGGTATCAGAAAAGTCTAGAATCATGTTGCCAAAGAATGAACTTTGATGGAATGATAAGACACACATGCACACTGACATATCTTTTCTCCACCCTGGCTTTCTAAACTCTACTGGCTTGTAATATGTAACTAAAGTTTTGCCACACATCATCTGTGTTTGTACAAGAGTCCCATTTCAAACTGAGTTAGCACTTGTTGATGTCCAAAAACATAAAAATTTTAAAAGTCATTATTAACTGCTCACTACACCCAAGGTGTTGTACTATATGCTCAAGAAACAGGGAAATTTACAGAGATATAGAGTATCTTTGTAAAGAATTTCCTGCTCTCTATGTGCCTTCAGTTGGAAAGATGAAAATTAGAAACAAGGGAAGAAAAACCCTACCTACCAAAATAAAATGTAATAATGATGCAATTCAAGAGAAATGCTTTAGAAAGGTCATAGCCACTAGACTAGTCCAATATGACTATAAGACATATTCCCCCATCCCCTTTCTTCCAACAAAACACATTCATCCCAGATTGAAAGATATGGCAGCAGGGTCTCCCTCCAGCTTCCAATTTTTTGGTAAAGTCCAGTCCAGAGAAGGCGGCCTCAAATTTTGGATTTTCCAAATGCGGTTTTGTTGAAGTTAACAGAGGTGTTACAAAGGCCTAAAATAGAAGAGTGCCATTTGCATCCCTTGTTTATTGTAGGTCTACTAGGTGTCATTCACTGGGTATATCTTTGTGGACATATCAGAAATGGTTCTTGCTTCCCTACAGTTTTCAGAAGGTATATTTCATGAACTGTCCTCAATTTTGGCTCTAGTTGACTTTGTTTTCCACTTCCCTGGTCTTTCTTATTCGTGTTTTGGTTTTTTTCCCCCCAGCATTGTATGTTTTTTTGTAAGATGCCATAAATTCCTAACACAAAACTGGATATAAACAACAAAAGGATGTTTCTAGTTAATCACGTGCCAGCATTTCTTGCCTTGTACTTGATTAGCTACTCGAGGACAGGGGTTCTCTCTCCCTCATTAGAATATGGTATTTATTTTTGCAGTTGTCTTAATACTCAGCATTGTATGCAATAAATTTCTCAGTAAATGTCTGTATATATAATTTATCCCACTGAAATAGTTTCTCTGAGCACTGTCTTTGATTCAAATAACAGTTCTCCCTCTGTTCTGCAATCACTCAGGCAAGAGGTGCTGAAAAGCAAGCATTTGCACGGGAAATGTCAGGCTTAAGAAGATCTGCCAGATCATGAATAGATAAGAGTCACCCCAACTAGCTGGCTTAACTTTCAAGGAACAAACAGATGGTCAATAGTTCATTATAATCACTGAAAACCAAGATGAAAATGGTCTTACTCAAAAAAGGAATTTCTCAGCTTCTAGCTGAAGTTCAGGATCAAGCTGAATGAAACTGAGCTGTTGAAGAAGTAAACTGGATGATTATATCTTGCCTGGTCTCCACTGGACATCCAAAGGGAAGAGAATTAGAAATGAAAATCTTGGGGCACCTGGCTGGCTCAGTCAGTTAAGCATCTGCCTTCTGCTCAGGTCATGATTCCAGGGTCCTGGGATTGAGCCTCACATCGGGCTCCCTGCTCAGTGGGGAATCTGCTTCCCCTCTCCTTCTGCAGCTCTCCCCTGCTTGTGTGTGCTCTCTGTCTCTCTCT
>NW_022589716.1:12552801-12593213 GCF_004348235.1 Phoca vitulina
AAGAAAGAAAGAAAGAAAGAAAGAAAGAAAGAAAGAAAGAAAAGAAAGAAAGAAAGAAAGAAAAAGAAGAAGAAAGAAAGAAAGAAAGAAAGAAATGAAAACTTTTGGCTTTTCTTTGGAAACGATCCTTCCCTGGTTTGACTTTGTAGGGAGCACTAATTAAGCAATGTCAAATGAAAAACGCAGGTGGCTGACCCAAGGCTCGATCAACATAGCATCCACTCAGTTTTATTCAGTGAGCATCTCCCTGTCTGTTCTGTGCAAGACGCTGCCCCAGGCAAGATGCGAATGTGAGGGAGATAGAAGAATGTGGGGGAGGCAAAAATGAACAAACACACAAAAGACATGAATTCTGGCCCCAGAAATTGGGGAGAAGCTCATGGAGAAGGCTTTGGGGGGGGTATGTCAGAGAGCCAGAAATGGAAGGATGGGTATTATTCGAGGAGGAGGAAACCTTAAGCACAAAGGCATGATGATGGAAATTGTGCTCTGTAGTTGGTAAGGTGGGTTGGATGGCTGGACCATTGGGGCAATGTCACATTACCAAAATATCAAAATATTTCCCTGGGTGACTGAATTATATGCTCCAGTTCCACATAGATGTTTGGAGTCCTGGAGAGCCTGACCCAGGCCAGGGAACTCTATCTCATGAATGTTGTGTGGGTACTGGGGGAACCTCATGGAAGTCCATCCTTTCCCACTCCCACCCTCCACCCCCAGCTATGCCAGGACTGTTTCCACAGACCTCCTGGGAAGCCCAGAACTAATACTGTTATCTCATTCATATGGATGAGTGGTTCTTTTTTTTCTATGTCAAAAATTTCACTTTATTAATATTAACACTTCAGATTCAAGATGATCTTTTCAAGGCATAGTTTCTACTATATGAGTGATTCTTAAATACATTCAGTGAAATCCTAAGGTTCCTTTGGAAATACCTCAGGGTTTCCCTGGAATGCAGAAGGAAATATATCAAAATGGGGAGGAAATAGGAGCAAACACTCACCCCATTTCAAAGAGAGAAGATCTGCATTGGTCCATTTTATATTTTATATATTAGCCCTCTGCATATGACTTCATTCGAAAAAAAAAAAGGATTCCATATCATGAAAACAAACAATAGCAATAAAATACTTTCATAACCTAATATTCAGAAAACAGTGCAAACCTGTGGGAGTGGGAAGGACATGAAAGAAGGATGTAGACATCCAGATATCAATATTAATGACTGGAATAACTGCTTTTGTAAAATATTAGGAATTGATTTGAACTTGCTTGGGGGAGGCAGTCTCAAATCTACAGCTAAGTGTAACTTTGAATGACTTTTACCTTTCTGAAAAAAAAAAAAAAGGAAGAATCCAGTGCATGGAGGGAAGATATATTTCTCTTGGCTTGGGCAAGCCGTAAATAGGCAAACTTCAGTAATAATACCTATACTTATTGAGAATTTACTCTATGGCCAGGCACTGTGCTAAGCATCTTTATGCCCATTTATAGCTAGTCTTTACGACAAATCAAAAGGTCTTCATTGTTTTAATCTGTATTTATTTTAAATAAGGAAACAAGGTTCAGAAAGTTATGTAACATCCCCTAAATCACACAGTTAATAATAATTAATAAGAGGAGTAATTCATAACAATAGGAACAGCTGATAGACACTATACAAGATGTTTCCACTTCCTCCAAGTTCAATTTCAAGGGCAAACACTGGCTATGGGACCCAATAGGGTTATATTGGAACATTCCATAGGAAGAAATTCATCCATCTGCCACAGCTACTGCAACCTTCGGATCTTTCACTTTATGACTCTTTCTTATCTCTTGTCTCCTTTCCCCTCATGAACTATAATATAGTTTTTTTAGGCAATGAGATGGATGAGATATACCAAGCGTTTACATGTAAAATATATGATTTATGGGGTTGTAATTATGTCTTATCAAAATTTTTATCAAACTACTATCAAAATTTTCTCTTACTTTATGACAGTAGCCCTCAAAGCTTCAAATAAATATATTAAAATTTTTATCTTAAAAAAAGATTTCTATTACCAATCAAATATTGCATTCCAGATTACTTCAGGCCAGTGTCTCTTGAATTCTTTCCTACCCCTCATCTCGGGAGAGCCTGGGTGACTCAGTCGTTAAGCGTCTGCCTTTGGCTCAGGTCATGATCCCAGGGTCCTGGGATCGAGGCCCACATTGGGCTCCCTGCTCTGTGGAAGCCTGCTTCTCCCTCTCCCACACCCCCTGCTTGTGTTCCCTCTCTCGCTGTGTCTCTTTCTGTCAAATAAATAAATAAAATCTTTTAAAAAAATTTTAAAAAAAGTCCTACCCCTCATCTCTCAGCCTCAGTAACTCATTGTTAAAACAGAAATAGGCCCCTCTTGAAGAACTGGTGTCACAATTAAAGATAATGGCCACAAAATGTCTCCTCTAGGGCCTGGTCCATGGTAGGTATTTTGTGCTGTAATGTTGGTAATAGTTGTAATGTACATGCCTTTCTCCTCTACTTGATTATAAAGTCCCAAATGGAGTAGGTGTTCTGTTTCATTGATAATTATTTCACTGCTTTGTGAGTTTGTTATTTTACAGTTACCATAAGCTCGACAATCTATGGTTTTTAAGTCCACAGCACTTGCATGCCTGAGAATTGGGAAGGAGGAGGCATGGGGCCTGCCCAGGGCAGACACCTCTTACAATTCCAAAAAGTGGTAGCCAAAGGAAAGCAGATGAGAAGGTGAAGCAAAAGAGGAGTCAGGGTGGGGGGGGGTGGGGAAGAAAGGACAAGCACCCAAAAAGCTAAAGGGAAGAACAGAGCAAATGGGGGCTTTTCACTCTTTACTGTCAATGGCAAAATGCCTCCTCATCTGAATGGTTCTTGTACTTTGTGTCCAGCAGAGTCTTCCCTCCTCTCATCCCATGAGTCTCCCACTCAGGGTCTTTGCAGGCAACTCTTTTCCAGCCCGTCCCCCCACCCCCGACTGCCCCAGGCTGAGCCGAGCTCCCCTTATGTGAATTCTGCATTCTGCCAAGCTTTCTTCTGCCCACTAGGCTGGATCTGTGCAGAAGTCCCGTCCGTGTTTGCTGAACTGGACTGCTAGAAGGTCTTGCATCTCTCACAGATCCAGGATATAAAGGAAAGAGTATACTCCTCCTGGAGATGACCTCACATCATCCAAGTTCTATGCAGCAGACACCCAAGCATACCTGGTGAAATATGTCTTGGTGACATCTCTGTCATTGTTCCGAATGGCCATAGGTGAATGTTAAAAAGCCTTCTTTTGCAAGCCATGTTGTGCAGTGGTTTAGTCAGAGCAGAACTGAAGCATCCATCTCAGAGGTGGTTGTGGAGAGCACCAAGTCACCGTATGAAAGTCACCTGCTAGCTCAGAGGGCCTTTGTCCACCTGGTCTGCTAGGCCAACAACTGTCTGCAAGTTGGTAAGAGTGAAGCCTCAGCAATATGGAGCTGTCCTGCACTAGAATCCCTCCCTGTGTGGTACTGGTGTGTCAAAAGGCAGTGAAGGGGGAGAGTAGCTGAGCACTGTTAGTTAGTGAAGCTGCCATGCTCCTCATTCCTCCTACCTACAGCCCTCCATGCCCCCAGAGTAGGGACCGCTCAGACTACGGTCCCCATGACTGCACCGATCTCAAGTGCTTTATGTTGTAAAGACACAGGCTTGCCAGCAAGTCTTGGCAATAGCGAAACAGTTAGGAGAACTAGGGCAGAGGATGTGAAGAACATGGCCTACACCTGCTTTGTACGTGGAGAAGAAGCTTATGATCCAGGGCTTGCAGATCTGAGAGCACAGCTCCAGAGATGTATTTCAAAGATCCAGGGGCCATCTGACCACATAGGGGATTGAGTACAAAGGGTCTTTGAGCTGATAACGGTCAAGTTCTCTTTCAGAGAAAAGTCTTTAGGAATAACTTCCCCAGAGATGCCCTTTATATCAGGAAATCTGTCTAGAGTCGGCTCTCTTAACTGCCTGATAAAGCTTTGTCCTGGGGGCTGTCCTGTGCATTGTAGGCTGTTTGGAAGCATCCCCAGCTTCTATCCACTACATGCCAGTGGCAGCACCCTCCTCCTCCCAGCGATGACAATCGAGGTTGTCTTCAGACATCACCAAATGTTCCATGGGGAGCAAAAATGTCCTCAGTTGAGAACCACCAGTCTAGAGAGTGGTAACTCTCATGTCCAGCTATAAAATGAAACCTAGTGCTGAAATCTCATTCAAAATACAGTGTGAGCGACCCTGATGATACCCCATCTAGCTGTTTGTTCAAGACGTCAAGTTGGTTGCATTTTTCCCTAAGCCTAGTGCCAGCTCACCAAGTCATTCTAAACTATCCCAACTCATTGAATGCAATGGACCCAATGTCTCCCTGGGGGCGATGTTGACATACATGACAATGGCTTCTCCAGGGCCATTCATGAAACCAACAGATTTTTATCAATCAATATGCCAGGTTATAGAGTTCTGGAAAGATCCATCTGAAGCTTCTTATGAAGTAAAGTCGCTTTCCTGTCTCAAAAGAAAGAAAACCCAGGTATTTTTTAAGCTGCCAACAATCAGCTCCTCCGTACTATTTCTGGATAATGTGGTCACTTATTATCCTTGGGCTCAATCACCCTTCTGCCTGTTCAGGCTTTACTTTCTCATCTCTGTGTTAACATGAACACAACACGATGCTTTGCAGTTATCACAGTTGACAGCCTTTCTCTAGATAGCAGGGTCCAGAAAGCCAGAAGCAAGGGCAAACTGTTGATTGAATGCCTACTGTCTGTCAGATATTTTTCCATGCATTTCACATACACGAGCAACAACTCGGACCAAAAGTTAGCATTAGACAACTTCACAGATGAGGAAACTGTACTCATGAGACATATGAGAAAAATCCATGCAAACTGAGGTTGCCACCTGGGATGGCAAAGAAAGGATCTCCCTAGTTAAGAGAGGTCCACAGAAACAAAATACTTAGAGTGCACACCTACAATTTAGGCTGATAGTGTATGACCAAAACCATGGCCCTTTGCCCTGGAAATTACTCTCTCGTGCTGTGTCACCCCAGCCCTTTATGTGTAAGTCTGCTGTGCCCTTTACATGGACTGCCTTACCTTATCAGGACCTCTCTCGGTGTTTTTCTTCTCCATCAGTCAAGGGCAGTCCTTGAAGATCCAGCCCTGCGTGTCTGGTTCTGTGTGCCACACGGACACCTGGTACTAGAGCCAGGTGCTGACTGACTCTTCTGTTCATCCTATTCATTGTGATTTCCCCACTGGTGATGTTTGACTTGCAGCTCAGCGACCATCCTCACTAGGGCGAGTCCCTCAGCCACTCCCTCCAAATTAGTCATCCAGTGTCCTGGGGAGAAATATTCCAGAATACACAGGCTGGATCATTATTTCTTCATTCGGGGACAGTATTACTCCCAATAAGGGTTTCATCCTAACACGCTCTTCAAGCACAGAGTCTGTTTGTGTGACTGGGAATCGGAGGCTCCTCACACAGTCCTCAAGAGAAGGATGATAAATAAAGTGACGGACAGAAGACAGAATGCTCACACCTGGCCCAGGCCCTGGTCCGGTTAATATCCTGCCTCGTCTTTCACACCACGCTCTGTGCTCCCTGCAGAGACATGAAACAGCATCTGAAGGAAAATACCGTGGGTCAAATAAAACAGCATGGATAAAAAGGCCTCCTGTGTGTAGACCCATTCTTCTCTGGGCCTTGGCCATAAATCCAAATAAGAGCACCTGCATCTTTCCAATGCAAAAAGAAGTTGTGAAGGTCATGAATAAACTTAAGAGTTTTGACCTCGGGAGGCACTTGCTACTTGTATTATTGTCTTACTCACATAGTCAACAGTTATTTTTCAGTAGATGCTATTCTAGGGACATAGTGCTCGGTGGGCACTAAGGAGGACACATGGGTTAACAAGACTTTGACCCTGCTCCTGAGGGGCTTGCGACGAAGCCCCTCAAAGCAGGGTTACTGTGGGTTGTTTGTGACCCTTTGTGATGAATAAGAAGGAAAAAAGGAGAGCAAGCATTTAAAAGCTTGTATAGCATATGATGTTATGTTTGTTAAATCTAATAACAAAAATTCAAATTTTCATTCTGTCTTATTTTTCATTCATCTCTACAAATTCCATACTTGCTGCATTTTATAAAGGTAAGGGTATTCAGTGGACTGTAACTAAAAAACAACTTGTCCTTAATCATTGACAGTTTGAGCAACACTGGTCAAACATACACATGATTAAAATAGAAGGCAGATAAAAATAAATGTCCTAAAAACCTGAAATAGTTCAATGGTACACAGGAGGAGGAGGAAAATTCTGGAAAAGATGGGTGCAAAGGTACAAGAATCCTAGAAATTACACAACCTCACTCTCCAGGCCGAACAAAAATAATCAAAAGAAAGAAAAATATCGAAGAAATTATTATTGACACTAATAGTAGAAATGGTCGTAATGTGACAGTTTAAATATCCAGAAATATCATTTAGGTAGGAAACTATTGGCACCATACGCAAAGAAGATTCTGGATATCAATCAAAGTTTCTTTCTGGAAGGAATGAAGAGATCTGGTTGAAAACAAGCAAGGGAATTCTCAAAAGTATCCACCAGTGTTTCAGCCTGAAGAAGGATAGGGACTGAACACTGAAGGAGACTCCCTGAGAGCAAGTTCTTCAATGTACTTTCTAGAGCCGCCTTTCTTCACCCCACTCCACAGGGGTGGAGCTGGAGGAGCAGATAAACTTAGTAACAGCTTCCGCTAGCCTGGCAGATGGCAGAAGCCAAGTAAGTAACAACATTGCAGCAGCAAGGGCTTCAACCAACGCCCACGGAACAAGTCGTATTAAAAGGAGGAAAATGCCTGTCACCACACCAAATCAGCCGCTGGCTAGCTGCAGGCTTTCTCTGAAACTCAGACTCTCTAAAGGAGCTTGCTCACACCACAGAGGGGAACAACTGAAATCTGAATGATACCCAGTCCTTAGGATGGAACACCCTCCCTCTTGAGAGAGGTGGTGTCTGGTGCGGGCATTTCAACCAAACCAGTGGTTGACCAGACTGAGGCAAAGTTACCAACAGCAGTTGCCTTGCTTGAGAAATGGACAGAATGTCAACATCTAGCCCCAATCTCTAGTTGTAGGAGAAGAGTTGACACATTTCAGGTAAACGCTACTTTCCTAGCTGACAGGCAGATTACCCACCTTTTTTTGATTATTATTATGTTATGTTAATCACCATGCATTACATGATTACCCACCTTTTAAAAAATGAATGACGAAAAAAAAATAAAAAGAAAAGAATGAAAGAAAAAAAAGAAAAGAAACATTGGCATGTTACCTACATGAAAATTCTGCCCCCGGAAGACAAGGGCTGGAGGATGAAGAGTGAGAGAGGAAAGACAGAGAGAGGGAAGAGGGAGAGAAGAAGGTTTTATTTTAGAAGAATTTCAGTTGGAAAAAAAAAAGCAATTGTACCGAATTCTCAAATAAATTTTAAAGCACGTGGGTGAAATAAATGGCCACGATGTGGTAAGTAAATACAAAGATATAATGAATAGGGGTTTAGCAAAACTTAGGAAAGAAACAGGGAAAAAGTAATGCTTTTATAGGACATAAAACCACATCCAAAGCAAGGAGCAGAATCACTGCCACAGGAAATGGGACTTGGAAAACACACGAAATGTAGCAAATAATGGCAAATAAATGCAAAATGTTAAAAGGAAGGATGGCAGCTATAGAGAAAAAGACAACATATGTACACACATATATTCTGCATATTAAGAAATATCATAACAATTTAATATATGCATATATTTCTATCTCTGACAAATGAATAATTGGTGATTATATTAGAATAAAACAAATATTCATGTGAGGAAGAACTGCGTGCATGCGCTGAAAGGGTTGACAGATCCCGGAAAAACTGGACACACGTCAGACAATGCTGAGAAAAAAAACTCAGTAAAATGCTTGTACTTCAGTGATGGAGAGAATTCTATAAAGATCTCTGCAGAATAGGCAAGTTGCTTAAGAGATGAAAAGAGACCAGGCAGATGTCCCAGAGAATGAGACACCAGGAAATAATTGATAGCAGTAGGTCAAGACCATGGGCTTTGAAGCAGACCCATCTGGCTTGTCCATTCCTTTGCTGTGCCACCTTGCCCTTGTACCAGTTACTTGAACTTGCTGGTTCTCAGTTTCCTCATTTGTATGCAAGGATGTATAAGAAAATCAGCCACTGCATATTTTTCTAAATTCAGAGAGGTCATGAAGAGACAAGCCCTCTATCAAAATACAGAAGCCAAAGAAACATTGTCAGTGTATCAGAATACTCACAATAAGAGCTGCTGGAGATACGAGGAGAAGCCTCAAGAAACTTAAGACGGAGGGCAACTTTATACATATCTCTAGTCCCCATCGGGTCAAGTAGGAAAAAAATTGACTAGCAGGAGTGTATTTAAATGGTGTAATCAGTTAAATAAATATCTGCTTTATGTCTCCCAACCAAGAATTTATATTAGTAAACTCAGGCAGCAGGTACAAAACTGTTCCAAATTACTTTTTAAAAATTTCCAAAAAGTAAAAAATAATACAGGCTGCACTCTTGAATCACACACAACAAAACACAAAATATGTGAAAGAACAAATCCTACCAACAACAAACCCCCTGCCCAGCAAATGAAAAATAAAAGTAAAAACATCTCCACAGCATCTCTAATGTTAGAGGGAACATCAAAACCACAAATGCAAAACATATGGAAAACAGAATGAGAACGTTTCACCCCAAATTAGGTAGGAAATGGCAAAAGCTAATCAGGTAAAGATCCCTCCTCACACACACTTGTTATTAAAACAAAAGTGTAGAAACAGCAAGATGAGCATTTCCTCAAAAATTGAGAGCAAACACTATAAAAAATAATTAAGGAAGCATAGGGAGGGATTCATAAAGATAAAAATAGAGAATTGGTATAGTAGAAAATGCAATAAGTGATCCTTTGAAAGCCCAGTAAAACAGATAAACCAGTGGATAGTTTAATCAGCAACCAAAAGAGGGACAGACTGCTCAAAACTCAAAGCTAAGAATGGGAAATAGAAAAGAAACATAATTTAGACTATTAAGAACCAGTAAGGACATGAAAAGATGTTCATGATCACAAATAATCACAATACAAATCAAACTAGCATTGAGATAACATTTTTAGCCATGAGATTGACAAAGATATGTCACTATTCAGGTTCGGGGGTGGGATGGGGGACAATGAGCCTGTTTTTTTAACTTGATGAGGGTGAAAATCCGTACACATCTTCTGGAGGGAAGATTGGTAATATGCACCAGACTTTTGGGGTAATATGCCCGCAGCCTTTGACTAAATATCTTCCCTCACAGGGATATGTTTTAAGAGGATAACCAGACGCACACATGCCCACATGTGGCACAAACAGCAAAACTTAATATTTAATATCCAATAAAACGTGTGCCTTTTAAAAATTATGTTGTAGATTTGCACTTATTGACTTGGAAAGATGTCTACAATATGTGAAGCAAAAAAAAAAAGAATCATGTAAATGTGAAATTATAAATTCAAAAACAAATACTTAGAATACCTGATACGTGCCAGACATCTATCCAGGCATCGTGAGGAGAAGCAATAAATAAGACAGAGAAAGTTCCTGCCCTCATAGACATTGGAATAAAAGCCTAAGCCAGCACTATCATGTAACACGTGTCCGAGAAAAATAGTCACCATCTATGAACAGTAGTGATCTGTATATAGTAGGATTTGGGGTAATTTTCTACTTTCTTCTTCATTTTTCTGTATTGTTTGATAGTTTTTTTTAAGATTTATTTATTTATTTGAGAGAGAGAGAGAGCACGAGTGGATGGAGGGGCAGACAGAGAGAATATCCAACAGACTCCACGCTGAGCCTGGAGCCCCACATGGTACTCGATCACACAACCCGTGAGATCGTGACCTGAGCCGAAATCAAGAGTTAGGCACTCAACCGACCGAGGAACCCATGTGCCCCTTGTTTGATAATTCTATAATGCACATATCCAATTATTTTAAGCAGGCACAAGATTTGTTTTCTGAGAGGTACAGAAATCACTTGTGGTTGAGAGCACGGTAGACTTGGTATTTGAGCAGTGTTGGAAAATAAGGGTAGAATTTGCATTTATTGAGACTTCAGTGGGTATTTCCCATTATGAACAATATATTATCATTGTTTATCAAATTTAAAATGAGAACAATATGCCTGCCCATTAGGAACATACAGTGACTCTCACACAAGATTTTGGGTCTGGATTGAGCAAATCTAGAAGGCTTTTGAATCTCCCTCATCCAAAGATGAATGCAAAAATCAATTGACTACAGCCCTTTGAGGCCTTAAATAATCAAAGTTTCTCCAGGCAAGGTGAAAGAGCCAAAGGCTAACTCCTGTGGGGCTCCAGGTGGAGGCAAGTCCACTGCAAAAAGTAGCAATTTCTCAGATTTCTGTAACCTCTCTTCCTTTGGAGAAGCAGTAAAATATTTGAAAAAGAAAAGAATGTATGCTTGAAGTTCAACTTATTTTTCATGTTTGACTTTAATTTGGGGACTACAAACTTGGTATTTTGATATTGACATCTGTTTTATGTTTTGATTATTCTTAAATGTGCCCTTCAGTGGATGTGAACTCCTCAACTTTTGGGTGACGTCTGTCATCTGAACCACAAAACTGTCTGCGGTTTCCCCAGGAGCCCATCGTGGGAATAACGGGGTTCGCTGCCTTCCCCAGTACCACATTCATTCATCTTCTTTATAAGGTTGACATTAGTGTTGGAATGTCCTGCCTGCTACTGTCTTCCGGAAGCCGTTTGAATCTTCTTGGCCTGGGTCAGAGGTTTAGCTCAGGGCAGAAGACTGTCAGTGGTCCCCATGTTCTTATGTCCCTCAGAGCATCTCTGTTCTACCATTCAGCCCATCTGTCTGTTAGGATACAGCCTCTCCCATTCAATCTTCAAGTTAAAAATGAGTGGGGGGAGGGGGGAGGGCACATCTCATAGGTGCTTTGGAGTAAAACGTGAGAGAGGCTTGAGGATGCGAGTTTTGAAAATAATGAATTGTGTTTTGATGTAATAGTTCTGCCTGAATAAAAGGAACTTAAACAAGATAGAAGTTTTATTTTCAAATAGGTAAGAAATTGGAAGCTAGAGCATCTAGACAACTTGACAGAGTCATCAGACACTTTGTCCCCATTATCCCTAGGGTGGGCCCTTCTCTTCATGGTAGAGGATGGCTGCTGGAGGTCTAGCCATCTCGTTAGCATTCCAGACGGCAGATTAAAGGAAAGAATAGGACACCTTCTCTTCCTTTTTTGGAGACATCCTACTAATCCCACACAATACTTCTGTCCAATTTAGTTACTTGGCTCCTATAGATACGAGGTAAGCTAGGGGAAGCAGTTTTTTTTAACCAGGTGGTAATGAGTCAGCTAAAAATCAAGACCCTTATTAATGAAAAAATGGGAGAATAGAATATTAAGAGATAACATGTAGGCACATACCAGCCCAGGTAGGCATAATTGTAAGAACTGTTATGGAAATTCTTCTGAGGAAAGGGGCTGTCACTACTAAGCTTCCACCAGGTACCAATAAGGCAAGATCTGGAGAAACAGGGCAGGTCTGAAGTCCGGCTGAATTTCAAATGGAAAGATTCTGACTTTGGCTGTTGTGCCCAAGAAAGAAGTGGGGAGAAGATCAGTCACCAAGAATATGTGAAGGGGCCAGAGAACTCTGAGAGGTAGTGCAGTGAGTTTTAAGAAAGAAAAAGAAGGAAAAAGAAGAAGGGGAGGAAAGGGGAGAAAAAAATACCTCAGTGGTAAAGTAGCTAGACGGATTTGTCGAACAGGGATGGCCAATATGCAAACCCTCCTCCTTCTACCCAAACTTACTATATTCAGAAAGCCCCTCTAGAGGGTGTGTGCTGTGGGAGGAGGGTGTAAATCTAGTAAAAGTCTTGGAAGGACCCTCAGCTGGTTCATCGTACCCCAGGGGAGACAGTGTGTACAAGATCACGTGAAGCAGAAGCAGTAGTTTCGAGACAGATGTGGGGAGAGAACAAAAGACCTGCCCCTCACCCCCACCCTGTAGTTACAAACATCTTGGGGGCTCTGAGGAACAGATGTACCGCAAGTCATAATGTGGCAGTCTGAGCCAGTTCTCTCTAGAACTTTAAGGGCACTTCCATGTGAGTTACGTTGCCATTAAACGTCGGCTTTTTTCTCACGTCAGTCTCCCAGTGTACACGTGAAGAGCTTGGAGAAATGTTTATTTGAGCTTTAATAAAATATAAGCTTTATAATGAAGAAAAACAAAGTTAAATGCCATTCAGCTGGTTAGTGGTTCAACCAGAACCAGAACCCATGCTTTGTATGGCCTCCTTCACTTAGGAGGGAAATATGTGTCATCTCATTAACCAGAGAGATTCTGGAGTGATGTGCTCAAATGCACGACCGAGCCTAAGCTTGGCAGACAGAGTCCCCTGATCAATTAGTAATGTCTGCACTGTGCTTTGGACATGGGGCGTGAGCTGCCATGCACCAGATGTATTGTCCTCCTCAGACCATGATGACACCCTAATTGCTGGGATTTACAGCAATGCCATTAGGTATAATAAATATAATAGGCCATCAATGTTCAGACTTGCTAGGAAGAGGAATTTTAAAATTGCATAATTTTGACTGAAGTCCTGTCTAAAGCGGGGCAGAAAATCAAAAAGACACACTCTATGACTTGCAGATACCCTACTTTATCTAGTTCAATCTACACTGTGATACTTCAACTTCTTCTATAACATTCTATTAAAAATTCAGCCATCCCTGGTATTCCTCATGGAGCTAGAATAATAATAAGCCTGGCAAGAGCAAATAGCATGGGCAGAGCCTCTACTATGTGCCTCATGTTGTGCTAAACACTTCATAGAGCACTGTCTTATCTAATTCTCTCAGTAACCTATGAGGCTCATGCTCCCATTATCCTCATTTTCTAGATGAGAAAACTGACAGCAAAGGTTAAGACTCCTGCCCAAGGTCTGACAGTTCGTATGTGTTGGGTCTGTGATTCTCACTCTACTGGTAACCCACATCTCGCTGCCTCTACGAATGACCACGGGGAGCCCAAGTAGAGCCCCACCAATTCACACGAACAGGAAAGATTTTCATTCCACATCTGAGTCCTTCCCAGGGACTTGATCAGTGCCTGGATGGACTCATATCCGTAGAAGCAGCTGGGAGGGTAGTGAAATGTTCATTCTCAGGCATCTTATTGACTTGGTTCCTATTAAGAAGGGATTCTCATTAGTGAAATCTGGAAGAACAAATATTTTTCTAAAAATATTTCCTTCCCCACAGCACTCCAAGAAAGAGACCAAATGTTCTCAGGCTAGTGTTGGATTGTAGTAAGTAAGGCTTCTAAATAGACAATCACTGTACTCTCTCCCTGAGGGACAAATTAAGAATTTATTGATGTTTCCCCTCATTAGTGTTTCAGTCAATGGAATGTGATTTTGTCACTGATATTCCGGTGGGAATTTTCCAGAGTGATTAATGAAGACAAATCCACGGACCCCAATCAATGGTAGGTGACTGCTCTCAGGTCAGGAGAGGCATAAAGTCTTAGGGTGCATTTCTCATCTTCTCTAGATACAGCAGTCTGGGGACATAGAGTGTCTGTCATCTATCCCTACCCCTATGCACTCATTCACTCATTCATTCCTTCTCCCTCACCCCTAATATTAAGACGTAGTGGATGTGCCAAGCCCTATTTCGGGCACCAGGGAGGCAGCAATGGATAAGCCATAAAAGATTTCTGCCCTCTCAGGGTTCATACGTTCATTGTAGGAGACATACAGACAATACACAATGACCAACATCACTAAAAATAATTTCAGATGGTGCAATGTCCACGAAGAGAAAAGAAGTGACTCTCCTACCCCCAACTAGAACATTCCTTAGAATAAACTCCAATAAATCCATGCAAAGCCCATGAATTGTGAAGAGGTGAGACCAACTTCCTCTTACAAGTGGGTCGCATGCTGTAGGATTCATTATCCATGGTTTCACACTGGCTCTTTTCCACCCCTGACCCAAAAGGAAGAAAGCTTCCATCTGGCCTGGCATTTTTAAAAAATGATGCAGGCATGAAGAATGAGAAGACAAAAAATAATAAACTCCAGAGCTTGCCTTGAGAATAATGTTTTACCAACAGGATGTGTCATAAATGTGAAGTGGAAAAGAAAGATATTCCAGGATTTGTCCTTTGTCCTTTGTTAGCCAGACAGATAATGAGTTACCATCAGGGAATTTTGTTTTCTCATTTAAACATGAGCTACATATAACTTCCATACTTCTGTGAAAAGGAACCCTATAAATCACAAGTTATGGTTTCCTAGAAACTGGGATTATACAAGGGAGAGCCAAACAAAACTCTTTGTTTCATGAGCTTGCAACTTTTTAATTAAATACCACTTTAAACTCACACATGCATAAGCCAAATGTTCTCAATCCATTCTGCCTTCCAGCCTGGTGTCCAAGCTCCGCTTTCCGTCACCATTGCTGTGGTGGGGGTAGGATCTTTGCATTTATTTGTTTCTATTTTTTTTTTTCCTATATCAATCTAGGTGAACTTAGGAACACAGATCACAGGACAGGTACTAGTTCTTAACATATTTTTTTGCAGTCATCATGACCAAGGACCAGGCTACACATATAAGACTATAAACAAATAAGGAAGGGAAGGAGGTGGAGAAGGGGAAAGGAGGAAGGAAGGAGGGAAGGAAGGAAGGAAGGAAGAAAGGAAGGAAGGAAGGAGGGAGGGAGGGAAAGAGGGAAAGAAGGAAGGAAGGAAAGAAGGAGGGAAGGAAGGAAGGTAGAAGGAAAGAAGGAAGGAAGAAAAGAAGGAGGGAAGGAAGGAAGGAGGAAGGAAAGAAAGAGGGAGAGAAGGAAGGAAGGGAAGAAAGAAAGAGGGAAGGAAGGAAGGAAAGAAGGAGAGAAGGAAGGAAGAAAGGAAGGAAGGAAGGAAGGAAAGAAGGAAGGAAGGAAAGAAAGAGGGAAGGAAGGAAGGAAAGAAGGAGGGAGGGAAAGGGAAAGAGAAAGCAAAGAAAAAAGAAGGAAGGAAGAAGGAAGGAGACTCCTTAGCATCTAAGGAACTTGTAAACCAAAAATAGTTAATCTGACACCTCCAGATCTGAGGCAGAATCTGATTAGTTTTTCACCAACGTCTGCATTTCCTTCATCTTTGGCATGCTTCTAAACTGCATTTCCCAATTTCACATGAGGACATATGGCTAATTCCCAACAGAATGTGGGCAGAAGGGATGTGCATTACTTCTAGGAATGGCCCCTAATATCTCCTGCTCTGTTCCTCATGTTTTCTCCCCTTTCTCCAACTGGCTACATGCAAAGGATCAAGTGGAGATCTCTGAGGCCCTGGAAGATGGTAGAGCCACATATGAAGGCACCTGGGTCCCTGAATGACTGCATGGAACACAGTGCTCCCTTCATATGGAACTGTGACATGAAAAAGAAAGTAGGACACCGAGAGATGAGGATTGTTGCCATAGTGAGCCAGCCCTGAACCATACATTCCAGTCTTAGTTGGCCTGGGCTGCTATCACAAAATACCATAGATTGGGTGGCTTAAACAACAAATATTTATTTCTCACAGTTCTGGACACTGAGAATCCAAGATCAAGATGCTGGCAGATTTGGTGTCTGATGAGAACCCACTTACTGGTTCATCAAGGGTGGTCTTCTTGCTTTGTCCTCACATGGCAAAAAGATGAGGGAGCTCACAGGGGGTCTCTTTTTTAAGGACACTGACCCCCGTTCATGAAGCTCTGTTCTCATGACCTAGTCACCTCCCAAAGACCCCACCTCCAAATACCATCATTGGGGATTAGGATTTCAACATATTTGAGAAGGGGCACAAATATCCAGTCTATAACAACTCTGTTGCTCCATTGTTCCATCCATGAAGGTGGCAGTAAGATACTTTGTGGATAAATCCTCTCTTACACTATTCGCAAACATTTATACCATGCTCCAGACATCCCTAATCTCACATCCAGAGGATATCCCTGAATGTGAGATCTTATCCAAGGACTCTAAATATGAAATTTATATGTTTAGCCAGCTTGCAACCTACCCTTCCCTACAATTCCTATTTTAAAAGGCCTTCAGGAATGAGTCCATGATGAGAAGTCAAAACGGAAAAAGTGTTCTAAATCAGGGGTCAGCAATTTTTTTTTTTTGTAAAGGGCCAGATAGTGAACATTTTAGGCTGTAAGGGTCTCGGTTGCCACTAGTCAGTACTGTCTCCGCGGCACAAAAGCCATCAGAGACTAAAACAATGAACGGGAGCAGCTATGTTTCAATCGGCTGTGATTTACAAAAACAAGCTGTAGCTTCCTGACCCCTGCGCTCAATCATTCCTCCATTTTCACTAAATATGATCGAGGCCACATGTAAATGCCAGTGTCAATTTCAATTCCTGTGTCATTGGTTTATATTTGTTTGTTTGTTTGAAACATCATGCCTTGAGTAGTATCAGCTATGACAAATGAAGCTGTAAACACTATTTAATTTTCTCCACCCCAGAACTTCACTGTGCCTAGCACAAGGTAAAATGCAATAAATTTTAGTTCCTTTCTACTTTCCATAAAGTTTGCCCTTAAAGGTTAGACTTGGAGTCAGATCTGAATTTAAGTCCCATCTCTTAGTCTGTGGATTTGGTCAAGTCACTTTCTCTTTGTAAGCCTTGCTCTCCAAATCTGTAAAATGAGGAAAATGATATATTACTCGCAGGCTGTTTTTGGTGGTGGTGGGGAACCAAATAGAAGAACGTATATATTTTGTGAAATGCAAAGCCCAGTACAGAGATAAAAGACTATTATTATAAGCTGCCTCTCTCTTCCTGGATTCTGGATTTACTTTTTTCCCACCCAAAACGTGTTTTTTTTTTTTTTTTCCCTGACAAATCCCAAGGAGGTCCACTAAATCCCCATTTAGCCTAGTCCAGGAGGCTGGGAAGGGGGGTGGTGGGCAGCACGCAGACCAGCTCCACCTGTGTTCTGATTGACTGTCAGAAATCTGAGCCTTCTTTATAGGCACTAACTGGATCCAGAGAAGGCAGCTCCAGCTGCCAAAAAGGGTTGCTGCTTTAAAGAGATAAAATGCAATAAAGATCTTTTTGTAATGGGCATTCTCAGTATGGTTTGACCGGCCAATGACACAAGGCACTTGGCCTTGGACCCAATGATATTTGAAATGAGCTGGGAATTGAGGTCCTCTTCCCATCAAAAGAGTATTACCCTTAGTAGTCCACTGCTAAGACCTTCCAAAGTGCAAAAATCAAGATTTCTTTTAGTCATGCATTAAAGTCGTAAAAAAAGATTTGCGGATAGGATATTTATCCTGTTGTTGCAAATTTTCATGTCTGCCCCGTTCAGCTGGAAGTTGCCACGTGTATAAAACTCCAGGCTCTAGAGTAAGTCTTAGTCTTCCCTGCCACAGGCAACTATATACCATCTAAGAATAGTGCATATTACCACTCTCAAAGGAACAAAATGCTTTTTGGCTTCATTGGTGATGCTTGCATTAAAACTTGAAGAAAAAAAAAAAACTTGAAGGAAAGCATTATAATTGGTTCTTGTTAACTAGTCATTCAATATGCCCCCAACAGTGTCTAGAACAGTGCCTGCAAGAAAAGGGCTTCAATACAGGTTGGCCAACAGATCAAGCCCTATAAGCTGGACATTGTCTTGTATTTGATAAGGTAGGGATGACAAATACCCAACAATGGTGCCATAGTCCTCCACCTGTGTTCATGGCAGACATCAATAATCACTTAAAATGGCTTTTTCCTGATGAACCAAAACAGAACAATAGCAACATCTGGACCTGGGCAGCTGTTCTGCATTCTGCATAGTCACGAACCCAGGATGATGGACCCTCTGTTTGTACTTTGCCTCTCCCCAAACCAGGTCCTCCCACAATCTTAGCTAATCTTAGTGAACTGATCCACTCAAGACCTCTGACTGAAAACCTAGCGGCATCCTTGAAAATCCACCAATGTCTAATCAATCAACCAAACCTATGCATTCTAATGCCCAAAGCCAATTTTGAATTGCATCTATTCAGCTAGCTCCATCATCATGGACCTGGGCCATTTTTGGTCTCAACTACTACAACAGCTTTTAATGCTCCCTTACTTCTCTGTCAATCCCCTAAGCTTTATTTCCCATACAGCCACAAGAGGGCTGCTATTAAAACTTAGGGCAGATCATGTTGATAGCTCACGGACTGAACATGTAAACTGCATGATCTAGATCTTCCCTTCCCTTCCAACACCAGCTCTGCTCGCTCTCCTCTCCATCACTGCAATGCTGAATTGCTGACATTCTTCCAGTTCTTGGAAAACATCCGGGCCTTGGTTCCACGGAAGGCCTTCATGCATGTTCTGTTGTCTACTTGTAAGTCTGCTGCCCGTGACTTTTGTGACTAAGACCTGATTCTCCAGATCACAACCAAACTGCCACCTCCTCAGAGGTCTTCCTGTATTACTCAACTACCTTCTCTTCTGTCAACCTGATGCTCTGTTCTCTAACCTTACTCTTTCTCTGAAGACTTGGACTTATTGGGAGTTTCACACACATGGAAGTTGCAATTTGGGGTAAAAAAAAAGGAAACATCCATGAAAACAGTACTATAGTAATTTCCTAGTAATTATTACATTTCACAATGTTATTTTATTTTTTGTTTTTATGCCACTTCTCTAAACTAATGTGGAATAAGTTCTATTGAGAGTGGGGACAATGTTGGTCTTGTCAGTGCTAGAGAAAAAACAAGACACACACACACAAAACAAATATCCCTTCACTCAGGTTAGTAAGAAATTCTAAACCATATTCATAGACACCTTTTTTGGCATCTACCTTTTCCAGGAAATCCATGTACATGCAGAATGAATACCCCAAACATAAGAGTAGACCAGACCTCCATGTTTGAACCATGGGACGTTGTCCATGCTCACCATCTGAGCTTGATATTTGCCATCAACTGCCTTATTCAAGATGCCTTGAGGTCAGGGATCACACTGGGACTTGCCCATTTTCAAATGTCACTAGTGACTGTTCCATAATTATGTTTTGAATCTGTGAAAGGACAGAGCCAGGTAGTGACCCAGACATCCAAGTTTTGTTTATTGGGTGGCCTGGGTTTGGTTTAGGCTCCAGGAATCTAATAAGGGGACACCCAGAAAGATGAAATTAAATCCCTAAATGCCTATTCATTCAATAATCCTAAGATAATTTCTAATAAAATTAGAAACAAAGAGCAATTGTGAAGGGTCTTTGTCTGTCTGCTCCCCCTCCTGAGAGAGCCTCCAGGGGTAGCTTTCAGAGCTTTGGATGAGGTTTGGCCCATGTAATCCCATTGTTTGTGGTTCCATTGGAAAAGTGAGTCTCTCCTCACCCAGCCTCCATGAAAGTCTTTGAAAATGGCACTCAGTGAGGGCATTCCTTGCAGAGGAACTTTGCCCTTAGGGGAAAGTTCCAGATGACAGGTCATAAATTTAGAAGGCCCTGGTCTCAGAAGGCATCTTGAGTATTTGATTTCAATAAAGTGCAGAAGGAAAAGGTTGTTTTAAAACTGTTCTACCAGACGGTTCAGAAAGGAGAGGTCTGTGCAGGAATATAGGCCATTTTATTTCCTAAAGCATCCACACGTTTTCTGATCACCCAAGTCACATATCTTTTTCTATCAGTAAAGAGGATATTTACCTACCCACTTGACAGATAGGCAAACTGAGTCTGGGGGTTGCTGAGCACAGTGTCAGAAGAGTACCTTGTTGGGGGGGGGGGGGAATGCCCAATATGCCAGGCCATGTACTCCAATATCTCTTCATACTTAGAATATGACCTTGACTGTGGCACCTGGGTGGCTTAGTTGGCTAAGCACCCGATTCTTGGTTTCAGCTCAGATCATGATCTTGAGGTTGTGAGATGGAACCCTGCATGGGGCTCCATGCTTAGCATGGAGTCTGCTTGTCCCTCTCCTTCTGTTTCTCCCCCCATCCTCTTTCTTTCTCTCTCTCTCTCATAAATAAATAAAATCTTAAAAAAAAAAAAAGAATATGACCTTGACATAAAAAATGCTCAGTCTGTTAAATGGAGACCTCCTGTCTTAGATAAATTAGATGGATTTCAGAGTAAGAGCAGATTAAGTGAAGGCCACCATAACAGAGGGAAATAGTGAACTCAGGTACTTTGGGTAATTTGCATGAACTCTCCTCTAATTGACAATTGCAATGATCAGTTCTATATTTAAAGCAGAGAACTGATCTGACTTCCTTCTTGGTCCGGGGGAGAGATATAGGGAAAGTACAAATCACCTTACGTGTTAAACTTCCTTCCTCTTTGTACCCTTACTTTATTTTTAGTGTTCAGGATACTGTCTGACACATAGTAAACACTCAATAAATATTTGTTAAATTGCTCTTAATGAATATGATCCATTTACCACTTTGCTTTGGCCTCAGACATTCTCTAACTTTCTGGGATTCATATCATTCTAAAATAGGTTATTTTTTTAAGCAATACGTCGACTGTCATTTCTGCCACTGAAAGAAAATGTTACTTGATACTGCCCTTGGTCACAACCCCAAAATATCCCTTGGTTTCTCTGAGGTGCATTGTGCAGAGATTGGACATTACAAGATCCCCCACGCCAGGTCTAAAAGATGAAGGTACAAACAGCTGAGTATACAACCCATGGACCAGATCCCAATGAAGTCACTACTTTGGGAGCCCAGGACTGTCATCACTGTCCTCGCAAGTCCACGCTTCTGGACTCTTGTGTGGACACCTTGCACCTGCAGCATCTGGCTTATGGCTGAGTTGACTGAAACAGACCGGATTCAAAGCTCGGCTGTGGGACTGAACTTCTCTGACGCTCAGTTTCTTTGACTATGAAATGGGAGAAGATGAAACTATCTCAGAATGCAAGACGGCAAATTTTGATATGCACACAAATCACCCGGAGATCTTGCTGTGATGTGGGTTCAGACTCATTGAGTCTGGGACGAGGCCTGAGATCCTGTATTTCTACCAGGCTCCCAGGTGATACCCATGCTGTTGTCGGGGGATGACACTCAGAGTAGCAATGTCATAAGGCATTCAGTAAGATAACAAGAGAACTAAAGGAGATCATTATTAACATTCATAAGCATTACAAAGAAATTACTCAGAATTATTATCAGTAGGAGCATTTTGGTGAAAACCCATGAAGTTGGCCAGGTTTAAATTAGACTGTTACTGGCCCTTCGTCCTTTTAGGCAAGTTTGATGATTACATGTGAAACCTCCTTCAAGACCCTCCTCATAAGTCCTAATGTAACTACAGAAGTCAAGGGCACAGTGAGAAGATATTTTATTACCCATGTATTTATGTATGGGTTTTGGGGGGTTTTAAAACTGGCAATTAAAACCTTGTAAATTTGTATTATCAACAAAATAAATGTAGACGGGTTAGTTACTCATTGCTAATAAATTTGATCATTCATTTATAAAACGAATGTTCGCCCAAGAATCACAGAGCACTCTATAAATATCGCTTCTCTAAGCCACAAACCACCTCAACAAGGAAGGCACACAGCACCCCTGAGGGGTTAAACAAACCCTCCCGGGCCTGGGGGAGGGGAGGGCTGCCTGAATTCCAGCCCCCTTGTCCCCTGCCCTCACTCAGGTTCCGGCTTCTGCCCCACAGCGGCCCACTCTTTGAAGCATGATATCCGTTTGGAAGCATTTCAAATCAGCCTGCCTGGAGGCTCCATCCCCAGATAGCCCCCAGGAGCCTGTCTGTGTGAGTCCAAGAAAACCCTATTTCTCTCACTGGTGAGGCTGAAGAGGACTTGCCACCCCCTCCTTCCTCTTTCCTTATCATGCATCCCGGGCAGTTCAGCTACTATGGAGGAAGGAACTCCCAAACCAACTGGCCCAGCTATGGGACTCAAGCGTGGAATAAATTAAACAACACTGTTTTATCCCCGGTCTCACAGTCCAATATCCCCGTGTCCAGCCTTCCCCGCCGGGGGTCCTCTTCACTTCGCTCCCATCAAAGAACTCAGTAAACCCTTTTGTCAGCGAGTTCTGGTGCCCTCGATGGAGCTGGGCTTTGGTGTCTGGCAACATTTGGTGTGAATTCCAGACCCACAGCTGAGCGGGACCATGGATCTCCTGTTCCTTAGGCTGTGAATTGGGATTTTATAGTCTACGTCACCTGGTGGCTTGTGAGGATGTTCAGAAATGATGTGTGGAAAGCATCTGGCTTGGCTCGGCCCCCGGAGGTGGAATTTATCACTGATGGGGCCAGCAGCGTGATTTTGGCCACAGATATAACACCAGGGGCAGAATCTCAGGCCAGATCAGGAATGACTTTTGGGAACCCTAAACAATAAAAAGGATGTGGTGCTCTGTTGACCCCTACACACACACACACACACACACACACCTGCCACATACACACACCCCTACATACATGTGCCCATGTACATAGTCACACCCACACCCATCCATCCACATACGTGCACACACACACCAGCCCCTGTGCATCACTCACCCATGCTCTCCTCTCCCTCATGGTCACAGACCCCCCCACACACACACACACACGTCATACAAAACAAACTCAGTCTCCAAACTTATATTATGCTAAAATTTCAATACCATTTTCTGATGTCAAAATCCTGGAGAAGCATATAAGAACGGACCTTCTTCCTCTGTGGTCTGTCTGCTTCTTCTGTGGAGAGGGGGCACTGGCCAGCGGCCCCGCCTTTGTTGCTGCTCGAAGCAGAGCGTAGCCACCTGAGGGCTCCATCCAGCCCTACTAGGTATCATCTCTCACTTTCTCTTCCCTAGATCTCCACCAGACCATCTTCCTGAAACACCTTCCTGCTGCCAGCCTTCAGAATGCTGATCCTGAGCCTTGCTCTGCTGGGAGCAGGAACCCAAACCCAAACCTCTGCTCCCACAAAGTCTGATCGCAAGAAGCCATAGCGCATGTTCTTGGCCCTGGTCTACTTATCCGCTCCCTCATTCCACCTTTGCCTGCCGACCTGGAGCATTCACGTGCTCTTCAAATTACACAAGCCCTCACGGATGGCAATAAACCTCCCTAGAGGTTTTTCCTCACTCGTTATCTCTTCAGTTACCTACTGACCTCTTCTTAAATGCTGGCCGTACCTGTGTTCTCTCTCTGGATTCAGTCTCTTGAGAGAGCAGGACTCATCCTTCCGTAATGAGCTTTATTCCAGTCTTGCATCAAGCCAGGAATTTAATGAGAACTGGAAATATTCTATTCCTCACTGCTGCCCTTAGTAGATCAACATGGAGGAACTGTAGAATTTTTGAGCAGAGAATCAAAAGTAGAAGAACATGTAGGATATTAAGCTTGCTGAGACATGTCCACAGAGAGGAGAAGATCTCGAAGCTATTTAATGTATCCTTCTATTAAAGGGTTCCTGGTTTGCCCTGGGCTTGGAATAAATCATCTCCACTGAAGGCTCGAAGGTAGTCGTTGCTCGGGCTACCTGTCCTGTGAAGGCTCTTCTCTGAGAGGGCAAGTGTCTGTTGTAGGAAAGGCTAGTGACATGTCACCAGTCTGAGCTCGGCTTGCTTGTGACCACCCTGTGTCAGCCTTCTAGCCAAGGACAGAGGCCAGATGATTACTGGAAATAGACATACTAGTCTTAAACTGTTTTCAGAGTTAATGTTTTATAAAGTACTGCTGGCGGTTGGCAATTCCAGATCCATATTTAATTTCTTCATGGAAGCCATTATCAATACATTTTGCTTAGGAGAATAAAGGTTACCTACCAACACACCTTATCATGTGAACTTCAATTAAGTTTTTGTCTTTTTTTTTTTTTTTTTGCCTTTGTCTTCCAATGCAAAAGTTATCCAAAAGCCATTTATTTCTGTATTTGTAGGTATGGTTAAAAACTGCCATATGTCTCTTTTGTTTAATTCAAAGGACATTGGTCAGTGTTTTGTTCCTGCCTTTTCATCTCTGGAGCTTGGCTCACACCATTCTTTTCTTTCTTTCCTTCTTTCTTTTTTAAGATTTTATTTTTATTTATTTGAGAAAGAGAGAGCACAAGCAGGGGAAGGGACAGAGGGAGAAGCAGACTCCCTGCTGAGCAGGGAGCCCGATGCGGGACTCGATCCCAGGACCCTGGGATCATGATCTGAGCCGAAGGCAGACACTTAACCAACTGAGCCACCCAGGCGCCCCTCACAACCTTCCTTTCTCTGAGAGTATCCTTCCTGCATACGCCCACATCTATTTCATTCTTCAAGACACATTTGAGCCTTTCAGGCTCAAAGGCCCTGTTCTCAGGTCTTTGCTGATTTCTCCATGGGAAGACTTCTCCCCCAGGTGCGTGCCCCTTCACAAGAGAAATTGCAAGCTTCGCTTCATTCACTTTTCAGAAGGCAAGGCATCTTGGCAAGTCAGGCTAAGGTTCTTTTCCATTGTTATTATTAACAGCTTTGTTGGCGTTGTAATGTGCATACCATAAAATCTGCCTTTTTTAAGAGAACAATTCAGTAGGTTTGGTGCATTCACAGTTGCCCAAACATCATCGTAATCTGATTTTAGAAGCTTCCCATTTCCCCACAAAGAAACCCCAAGGACAGTACACATCAGCAGTCATGCCCGTCTGCCCATCCCAGAACCTTAGGCAACCAGTTACTCTACTTCCAATCTCCATGGGTTTGCCTATTCTGGACATTTCGTGTAAGCATCCCTGTACAATACCTGATCTTTTGTAACTGGCTTCTTCTGCTTAGCATAATATTCTCGAGTTCATCCATTTTGTAACATGTACCAGCACTTCCTTTTAATCTATCATATGAATATGCCTCCTTTTTTTACCCATTCATCAGTTGATGGATATTTAGGTTGTTTCCTTTTTTGGCTAGTCTGAATAACACTGCTGTGAACATTCATGTCCATGTTTTTGCAAGGACGTGTGTAGATACTTAGGAGTGGAATTTCTGGGTCATATGCTAACTTCACGTTGAGCATTTTTGGGAACTGCCAGCCTGTTTTCCAAAATAGCTGCACCCTTTTACATTCCCACCAGCAATGTAAAAGGGTTTGAATTTCTGCACATCCTTGTCAACACTGGTCATTGTTGTTTTAATTAGCAGGCTTGCATCCTTCATCTGAAGCTTTATTTCAGAAAAGTTTGAGGAAAATAAGGGTGTCTGGAAAACTTAAAAGAATTTTTTTCCATAAAGCTCTCCCTGAACCTCTGACTCCTGAGCAGGCATGGAATGTGGAAAGAAAGAAGCCGCCATGCTTCCAAATAAGGAAGCGCCCTGTGGTTTCCTTCTCAGCACCGAGATTTGCAAATGGTACACCTTTGGTAGATTATTGTCCAACACTTGGTTGCCTCATAGGTAAAATGAAGATGGTGTTTTCATTATTCATTAAAATGCAATGAGACATGTATGTGTAAACATGTCTGCAAGCTTACCCAGAATGCAGGAGGCACTCTAGAAAGTTCGTTTTTTGAGTGGTTCTCCCTGAAGTCTTATAGTTTTGTGGCCTTGCCTCTACACCAACAGAAGAAAGGAAAAATCTTGGTTAATTTTTTAAATATTCCATCTGTGCGACAAAAATGAGTGTTCTCTGTTGAGGACAAAGATTTCATATAGACACACATCAAGCATGTTAAATGTATAAGTCAAATTCAATTGATATTTTTTTCACTTTTTGATCTCCTTGATTGGTTTCTGAAGAAGTGGTGCACAGTTTCCCAAACCAAGTGTTCATTGATCCATTTCTCCTCATGTCTCTCATATCTTTACAGCAGAGATTCCTGTCTAGTCCTCTCCTAAGTGCTCTGGTCCATTCCCGAGGCCTCCAGGGCTTGATGGAGCTTTCCTCACAGGCTGAGAGCAAAATAATGTGGCTCTCAGGAAGCAGTGAAGGACGCTTCCAACACACATGAACCTGAGTTCAAATCTTGACATCAGTGCTTCCCAGTTTATGAACTGGGGGAGCTACCTTCACCTCCCTGAGCCTCAGAATTGTGTCTGGAAAATGGGGAGATTAGAGTGGCTTCTACTCTGGAAAGCTGGACACGAGGTGAGGATAAGGCATGGAGAGCACTTAGCACTGAGCTGGGAACAGGAACCTAGTAAGTTTTTAGTAAATGCCACGTTTTGTTGATAGCGATAAACAACAACAGCAGCAAGAGCGGCTGCTAACCTTCCCGGGATGCCTAACATGTTCTGGGCACCAAGCCAAGGGCCCCGACTGCATCGGCTCCTTTCACCCTCACAGCAAACCTAGGGTAGCAGGCTGGTCACCATCACCATTTCACAGATGAGGTCACCGGGGTACAAAGGAAAGAGGCAGCTGGCCCAAGGTCACCAGCAAGCCTCCACCATGGGAGCCTGGGCTCATCTTCTGATGATAACATGGGTCATGGAACTGACAAAAAGACAAACCACAAAAGGGACTATTTGTCCCACATCCCTTCCTGTGGCCTCCCAGAAGTGCCCCACAGCACCAGGCTACTCTCTGGGTGGTTACTGCAGTTTTTCCTTTGTGTCTGGGAAAGAGTGCTCGATGGGATCCAGCTGCCAGCTCATTGCATCTTTACTTGTGTATATCCAGGGCAGCTCCTGGGCCGAGGACAACAGAGCCCTTATTAGCCTCCTTGTTCGGAGCATAGTTGCAAACATCTGAGAAAAAGCTGTGATGGAAACCCAAGCAAACCTTTCGAATGTGCACAATTAAAAGGCACTGTTGGGACACATGTATGCACAGCATGCTACACCTTCAAAAGTTAACACTCTTGGACACCAACCCCAGTTTCCCAGTGCAAATTCTTTTTTAGAAACAAATATACAAGACACAAATATATTCCCACTGTAAAAGAAAAAAAAAAACAAACCTCAAACAATAAATAAGTATGATGAATAAAATGAGAAACTTGCTTGTTATGCCCCACCTCCACCCTGAACCCACATCTCTTTTCAGTGGTAACCACCATGGATGGGTTGGATTGGTCTCCTCCCAAGCTTTTCCCTTTGTATTTGGATGCATGTCTATATGCACATAACCATGTTTCATTTTGGAAAAATATTTTGTTTCTACACAAACGGTGTTACATTTGTTTGCAAAATAGCTTTGTTTGCTTTATTCCCTTAACAATAGGTTGGGGAAATCTCTCCAAGTCTGTGCATACATGTAGCGGCATCATTCTCATTAACTACTGAAGAGTTTCCCATGGTGCGGCACTACCATGAATTATTAAACCTTGTCTTCCTTGTTGGACATCTGGGTCATCACGGTGGGCAAACTCTGAGATGGTCCCCAGTCATCTGGTATATATGCCCCTGTGTAATTATCTTACCTTGACTGTGGGCTGGCCCAGCAATTTGCTTCTAATCAGTAGAATAAAGCAAAGGAGAAGAGATGTCACTTCTGTGATTAGGTTAGAAGAGATTGCTAGTAGACTCTTTCTTTTGCTAGTAGAGAGGCCTGCATTGCAAGGACATAAGGGCAGCCTTTGGCCACCAGCCCACAAGTAACAGAATCCTGCCAACAATGCTGTAAATTTGGAAGTCTTATTGGAGTCTCAGATAAGTCTTCAGTCCTGGCCAATACCTTAACTGCAGCCTGTGAGAGACCCCTGAGCAAAGGGCCAGCTAAGCCGTGCCTGGATTCCAGATCCACAGAAACTGAGATACTAAATATGTGTTGTTTTGAGCCACTAAATTTTATATCCAGCAATAGATAATTGGCACAGTTTTTAATTGCCTTCTATCACAAATAATACTAGAACAAATGTTCATCTGCATATAATTAGTGGAGTATTCTAGGATCAAGTCCTAGACCTGAGGTTGCTCCAAGGGTAAGGATATTTAGCATAGACAAATGCACTAAATTAGCTTCTAAAAAGACTTAGCAAGTTACAGTCATGCAAACAGAATGAAAATCTCTACTTCTTCACATGCCCTTGACAAAGCATTGATTGTTTAAATAATAGCAGTCTGAGAAAATCAATACTACATTGCTTTGATTGCGTTTTCCTGATTATTAGTCAGAGTGAGCATCTTTTTTAATAAACTCATTGGCTATTGTATTCCCCTTCATCTGAGACTTACATCTTGATATCCTTTGCTTTAATCTTATTTCAGTTCAACAACTGGAACTATGGATATGAATATTACGTATGGAGACCCACAATCACATCTGCCTCACTGTGGATGCTCAGGTTAATCACCCAAAGTGTTATCCAGTGTCTCCTTTGTATACTTACTACTTTGTCCCTTGCGATTAACTCATAAGCAATTCATGGGAAGATTCTTTGAGATCATTCAAATATCCTGTTCCTCATCAAAATATCCCTGTAGACTTAGTAGTGTCCTTTGATGATTCTTGAACGAACAAAACTTTATTACAGTGGCTGCCCAAGTAATGATTTCCCAACTCCCAGCACCCCCTCCACATACACCAGCCCACATTCAGCCTTCTTTTGTAGATAAGATCTCCTCTCCTCCCCCATTTATTTATTTGTTAGTAGTAAAGACCCACAGTTTCCTGTTTTTCTCAATGGTTCATAATTCATTACTGTTCCTAATTATTTTAGTGCCCAAATTTTCCCAGATTTCACCAATTGAACCCCTTCAAGTTGGCTATGATTCCCTTGCAATATGCCTTTTTTTTTTTTTAATAATTTCTTTACTTTCTGGCACTATAAAATGTTCCAGGCTCATCTTGCACAAACCTGCTCCAGCCCCAGAAGTAGCCATGTCTTGAAGAACCCGGTTCCTTTGAGTGGAAAGGTATTAGAGACCAAGGTCTGGGCACCAAGAACACTTATTAAAGTAGACCCATTTTAAGTGCAGTTTGATGAGTTGTGATGAATGTATTAACTCTTGTAACTACCACCAAAATCAAGATATAGTTTCCTTTACTCCTCAAAGTCCTCTATCTTGCTTGCTTTTACACAATTTCCTCTGTCCCAAATGCCCCATTTTCTGTCCCTCACCCATTCTGCAAAACCCAGATCAAATATTCTTTCCTTCTTAGAATTTTGTTCGGCTTCCCCAGCGAAGGTTCCTGGTCCCTCTTATTTGTTCTCATAGAACAGAGAATAAAAGTGCTCCCTCAGCAGGCAGAGGGCTCTAGTGAAGATAGATTCTCTTAGTAGCCTGTGTCCTTGGGAGAGTTAACCAACCTCTCTCTGTCCATTGTTTTCCCACCTGTAAAATGGGTCAGCCTGGAACGATTCCCATATCTACCACATGTAATCCTGTCAGTTTGACCTTCAAAGTATCTCTCAGATCTTTGCCCTTCTGTACATCTCCACAGCTACCATTCTAGTATCTCTTTCCAATAGTATCTAGATTAGTATCTGATAATAGCAATAGATTAGTATCTAATCTCCCATTATAATGCATTCTGGGCCCATTATAATGCATTCTCTACAATGCAGCCGAAGTCATCTTTAAAAACACCAATGGGCACTGTACCTCTCCAGGTGCTACACATTCCAATCACTTCTCAGTGCTCTGGTGAGGGCATCCCTCCCCACATGGCTTGCAAGGGCCTTCTGGGGCTGACCTCCCCTTGCTCATCTCATAGTGCCTTCTCCTGACTTGCTTTCAGTGAGCTCATCCAGTTCTCTGCACACTGTCCTGCTCTCTTCTGCTGGAATACTTTCCCCATCTCACCTGCTTCATTCTCTTCATCCTTCAGATGGTTACATGGTCAGAGAAGCCTCCTCCAGACTTCTCCAAAAGGTCAAATCCCACTCCCTGCCCCCCCCCCCCGCCACCCTGCAATGGGTATACTCTTCTAGCTCTGTGTCACTTTCTTGGTAGCACTTACCATAGCTGTCCCATCTCATTGATACTTTGTGGTATTTTTAATGAAAATCTGTCTCCCTGACTAGAATCAAATCTCATAACCATGGGCAATGTGCCTCTCCTAAGATTGACACTCAGTGGGTATCCGTTGAAAGAATGAATACCCCGTTGGGTTGATGTCAGAGTAAAGGAAATAACACATGGCATGGCCAAAACACAGTGCCACATATGCAAAAGCACTCAGTGTTGGCGGTGCCTTAAGCTGTTGCTGCGTGAGGGGAAGAATTGTATACATAGTTCTATCACTCTCTTACCATTTTCTAGCATGAGTTCATATTTAGATGCCTATTCTTCTCTACTATCCCGAAAATGCCTTGAAAGTGGGGACTGAGTCACAGTTCTCTTGTGCCTCCAGCCCTGGGTTCAGCATCTGTGCTTAGTAAGGTGTGGTGAGTCTGTGAGAGGTTAAATAGATGAATGAAGTTGTTTAACCTCCAGATGCTTCTATTTTCCCATGTGGAAAGATGAAAATATGAGCACCTAACTCATGGGCTAGTCGTGAGGATTTAGCTGGTTTGATATTTGCAAAGTACTTGGAAAAGTATTTGGCAAATTGTTAAGTTCTCTGCTTGTTAATGGAATATATGCAAATATGCAAGGCACCAGCCAAATGTAAAGAATTTGAGTTATCAGACCCATCACAGAAAAGTGGTGTGGAAGGGAGAGGGGAGTTTGAAGAGGGGTCATTTCTCTCTACACACACAAGACAGTGTATGTCTCTGTTTAAGAAAACCCTAAAGAGCTCACCCCGACCTCTTTTCTTAAATTCACATCACATTTTCCTCTTACACATTTTTAAAGCCAATTATTAACTGTGGGATAGAATGGATTTTTCCTTAAATTGTCTTCCACTGTTCTATAAAGCCATTACCACTCACTCCTGTTCATTTAATCAAACCTAAATTGGACTGTGAAATGTTCAACGCAAATCAAAGCAAAACAAATCTGAAAATGCTCAATTTGGACCTTTTCCTCCCAGTTATTCATGATTATTAGTTTTGACCACATATGTGGATTTTTTTTTAACCTTCTCCCAAAAGAACTCTACAGTTCTAAGTACAGCCCCTTCTCGAAACCTCAATGTACATGAAAACAAAACTCTATTAATTCTCTGACTTCTAATAAAAATCTGGTAAACTCCATGTCTTACCAACAAACCCAGTGGCTGGCAGTTGAACAAGTTTGTCACATTGGCCATTTAGCACCATGACAGCCAATGCATTTATGTCCAAGATGCTTGCCCTCGACGGTATGGTGCTCTTTAATGAGTCAAGTGTAAGGCAATGAGACCCCATCAGTGACTATCTGCTCGGAGTGATCCTTCTAGTTCTGAATAAGAAATTCAAAGACGGCAGCTATCTCTTTAGTATTCAGTTTATAGTCGTGAAGCCATCAACATTTTCCATTTAAACTTTATTGGTGTGAATCCCCTCTTGGAAATTAAATCATGCTTTCAGTTCCTTACATCCCAGAACATAATCCTTTTCTTTCAGAACTAAATAGGGCAGTATCTTGGGCTTTTTCTGAACTGCTTGTCAAAGCGTAAAATCCTTTTTTTTAGGGCCAGCATTCATCAGTTGTGCTTGTCTTTTACTCTGACTGAAAAAGAAAATGGCCCAGCCTTCCAACTAGCTATTCTCTGGTTGCCTTAATTCATGGGACGCCAAGAAGGGAAAAATTGGTAGGTTCAACAGTGTTGGACAAGGATAAACAGAATCATATCACATTAACTGTAATTTAGAGCATTTCAACACATCCCTACTTCTGCCAAAGCCAGCAGGATCAGCCCCCATTGAAAAAAAAAAAGAAGAAGAAGAAGAAGAAGAAGAAGAAGAATGGGATGAGGCTGGAGGTAAAATAGAGAATCTGAATTTCTATTTTCTAAGCTAGAGTTTGAGAATTAAAGACCCATCAGCACTTTCTTGAATGTTTTATTCATTCATGTTACAAAAATAAATATCACAAAATATTTTCTGGACTCAGCCTAGTCTGTTGCTAAAACCAAAGCCAACATGCTTCCAAACAGACTCACTGAGGCTCATTTCACAAGGACGGACGTTGTCAGGTTGGCAGGCGGCCACTGGAAGAGTCACTGAAATCCAATTCAAAATGATGTACTCTGCATGAAAATGCCCATTTATGAGCATTCAAAAGGATGGAGAATTTTTCAGGAAGATGACAGCAATGACAACTTCTAGGACCGACCAGCATTGCCTAGAGATGATTACCTCCAAATACACACGCACTCCCAGAGCTTTGCTGGAGAGTCTTCTGAAGGCTGCGACTGTTTGTGTTCAGATGAAATCTCTGTAGATGAAGCTATTTATTACAGGCTGAGTAAACAAATATATGCAACAGGGGCTTCGTGGAATTTGTAGCTAAAATACCCACAGTGGAGTCGACATCATGAATCCCAACCAACTGGCTTAGAAAGCCAGAGCCCATGGCTGAAGCAACCCCTTTTCTAACATGAGTGCTCCCCAATATGCTCAGGAAAAGTACATCTGGAAGTTATGATCTCTCTAGAGAACCCCAGGAAACACTGATACCATTTTTTTTCCAGCACATGACCTAGGAACAATCTTTCTAGCTAAAACTGTGGCTACATTATAGATATGCAATTTAACAACTCAACCCTAAATATTATACTTTTTGAAAAATTGTCTTTCTCTCCAACAAGATTGAAAGGATCTCCATGAGGGCAGGGACTTAATCTCATTCACTTCTGCCTTCCCAGGGCCTGAACAAACATCCTCAGAAATACCATATGGTCAAAAGATATGTACCTACTCCTTTCAGAGTTCTTTCAGAAATTTTATTTGCTACTATAGAATCAGTAAGTGAGATAGGCAGCACCGTAGATTTTAAGAGGAAGTTGTGGGAGAGGATAATGCTCAGCAATTAAGAAAAGCCTGTTTAGCAGTATCATTTCTCTGCATCTTTTCCTCTGCGTTGGGAGAAGACAATCAAAACATTTAGGGGTGGTAATTTCTTAGGTATTTCTGAAGTCCACCTCTATTGAACACCAGCTGGTAGAAGCAAGATTTGAGAATCATCAGCCTAACCTGTCCTGACATTGCTGAGAACGTAGGTTTAGAATGGGATTATTTTTATCTATCAGGTCAGATTAGGAAACCTGATCCCCAGCTTGACTGATTCATGTCAATTAATGACCACAGAATGAAAGCATCACATGAAGTGTTTCCATAGAGTTACACAATGTCTTGAAGCCAGAGATGATCAATCCCCACCTCCATATGGAGCTTGGCGTAGCTTTGTGTTTAGAGGGTGGAGGCATAATTCATTCATTTGATAAATAGTCTCTCAGGACCTTTTTATGTGCCAGGTTCTGTCCTGGGCCCTGGGAAGACAGTGGGGATGAGACCAAGTCCCTGCCCTCATGGAAATTATTTCTTTCTTGTAGAAGAGAAAGATCTTTTTTTTTTTTAAAGATTTTATTTATTTATTTGACACAGAGAGACCAGCGAGAGAGGGAACACAAGCAGGGCGAGGGGGAGAGGGAGAAGCAGGCTCCTCGCGGAGCAGGGAGCCCGATGTGGGGCTCGATCACAGGACCCTGGGATCACGACCTGAGCCAAAGGCAGACGCTTAACGACTGAGCCACCCAGGCACCCTGAGAAAGGTTGTTTTTTAAAGAGTATAATAGAAGGCCAGTTAGCGACAGGAGCTATGAGGAAAAATACAGTAAGATGAGGGGAAGGTGCCAGTGATAGGGAAGGCTTCTCTGGGGAGGGAACATTTGAACAAACTCTGGAATTTAGTAAAAGCACACACTATGTGATAATAGGGGCCACTGACATCTGACAAGATCCCAAAGGGCTTTTTGGTCTGAGGCAGCATCACACAATGACAATCAGATGAGAACCATCCATTGCAAAACCATCCTTGAGTACTGAAAATAATTGGAAACATCTTGTTTCTTCCACCAGGCTGGCAGACATTTAGTGAGGTACACAAAAAAGGGAAGGGCATAAGGGCAAAAAATTTCCATACACATAAGTAAGGAAAATTCTCAAAGCTATGCCTGCCTAGTCATAATGAAAAGCAATGGGCAAGTTACTACATGAGACCCTAGTATATATTTGCGGGAAGTCTCTACCACCCTTAACTCCTAAATATTATTTTTGGGGTTATTTTTCATACTCAACGTAAGAAAGAGAGGCAATATGGGTCTCAGCAGGAAGAGCACCAACCCTGGGGACAGAGAGATGACAGGCAAAGCCTTGGTCCTGTGACTTTCTGGTCATGCCACCTTCCATCTATTGTCTCCATGAGCCAATCTGCACGCTTGGAAAATGGGAACAGCCACACTTGGTTTGTAGGGTTGTGGCAATGTTTACACAGGCCTAGCCCATTCTGCTAGTAGTGGTGGAGAGATAGGAATGTCCACAAAATTATACAGAAAATCAGAAAGCAAAAATACTTCCCTTAAAACCCCAAAAATAGCACCTAAGGAAAAATTTCCTTTACCCGCCCCCAAATTACTATCTTTATATCCTAATCCATCAGCACTGATGCCCACCATCCAGTCTACTCGTGGTTTAGGTATATATCATATGGCTGCTTTTAGGTATATATATTCTATCTGTGTTTCAGAAATGAATGTCTGTGCACATAGTCCCTGGAAACTGTAGAGCTTCTGGATTGTCAAAGAAAACCAACTCAAACTAACTGGTGACTAATTCCAACCTGAATTAGTAACATTAAAATCCACAGGTTATTTTAAGCAGTTTAACCTTTTACAAACCAACCTCCTAATTAGAACAAGAACAACCCCGTGCTACCTAGAGGAGAATGAACTTAATCAGCACATATAAGTGGATGTAAAACAAGTGTTTTTTTTTTTTTTTTTCAGTTAAACATTCATCCTTGATGTGTCCATCTCAAGAGATATTTACTGAGGTTTTGCTATGTGCCAGGCACTGGTTAACATGGCCGGGTTTCAGCGATAAACCGGACCAAGCGGATGCTGACTGCCTGGAATATTCTACTGCAGAAGACAGATAAACACAATTAAGAAATAAATTTCCAAGTAATTTGAAGTATTCACCAGTGTTATGAAGAAATTGTATTCGGGAGAAGTGGAGAATGAGGGAAAGCCCAGTGGAGGTAGGTTGGGTATTAAATAGGGTGGTGCCCTGTGAGCCAAGGCACAGGGACAATGAAAGAATTAGTTTTGTCAAGATCTGTAGGAAGCACAATCTGGCCAGAGGGAGTAGCAAGGGCCAAGGCTCTGAGGTAAGAATGAACTAGACATTTTCCAAGCACGACAGAGCCATTGAGGCTGAAGCCCTGGGCAAGGGGAAAGGGTGGGAAACGAGATTCAAGAGGGAGGCAGGGCCATGTCACCGAGGGCCTCATAGGTCATGCTAAGGATCTCATAATTGATTCTCAGTGTGCGGGGAAGACTTCAAATTTTATATGTTTCTTATTTTCTAGTAAGGGAGTGATTTGATCGGATTTCCTTTTTGAAAATACCCCTCCTCGCTACGGGAGACTCGGAGTCTGCGTGCCCTGCTGCAGGAGGGGGCAAGGTCTGGAGATGGAGAAGGCAGAAGAGAAAAAACAAAAACCAGAGCGACCACCCTCCAAAGAAAGGTCAGGGACTTAGTGCAGAGAAGTAGTAGAGGGTCGTGAGGAGCAATCTCATTAGGAATTTAAAATCCGTATTTTAAAGCAGAGAGAACAGAACCTCCCAGTAAAGATATGAGGGTATGAGGAAAAGAGAGACATCGGGGACAATGTCTATTGTTGCCAGCCTGAGCACCTGGGTACATTTACTGAGATGGGGAACCAGGGAAAGGAGCGGATCTGAAGAGGAAATCAGGAGTTCCTTTTAGCGCATATTAGTTTAAAATTCTCCTTACACATCGAGATAGCGACACTGAGCTGTCATATGGAGGGGAGACATATATCCATGATTTGTTGCTGACAGGTTCAATGTTAAAATTCCAGAAATAAAAACTCAGCAAATGTGGCTTTCTTACTCCTTAACCTTTGGAAAATAACTTCATTTTTTTTTCTCGAGAAGTAGTTTCTTACCAACTTGACTAATTCAATATATCTAGAACTGTTATGCTCCATAACTACTGAATACAGATTCTTTTTTAAGTATATACAGAACATTCACCAAAATAGACCATATGCTGGAGCAAAATGCTAATCTCCACAAATTTCAAAGGAGTATGTTTTCTACCTTGGTGAAATTAAACTAGAAATCAATAATGGAAAGATAACTAGAAAAATCTTCAAATGCTTGGAAATTAACGCAATTCTGTACAATCTCGGAGTTGAAGAAGCAATTAAAATGAAAATTATAAAACATTTTGAACTGAATAATAATGAAATATGACATATCAAAATTGTGTGGGATATAGCTCAAGAAGTATGTAGAAGCAAATTTGTAGCTTTAAATATATATATTGGAAAAGAGCAGTGAAAATAATCTAAGCTTCCACTCAATAAACAGATTAACAATTTAAACTCAAAGAAAGTAAAAGAAAGGAAACAATGCAGGTGAGAGCAGAACACAAAGAAATAGACAAAGATACACAATAGCGGAAACAAAGCCAACGTTGTCCTTCGAAAAGATAAACTGATAAATAAACCTTTGCTCAATCAGCAAAACTGATCAAGAAAAGAAAAGAGAAAGAACACACATTACCAATATCAGGATTTTAAAAGGCCACCTTATTGCAGATTATGCAGACATTAAAAGATCACACCAATAAATTAAACAACTTAGATGAAATGGATAAATCTCTTGTAAAACACAGTTTATTAAAACTAACACAAGAAGAAATAAGAAATCTGTTAAAGAAATTAAAGCTTTAACAAAAACCCTTCTTACAAAGAAAACTCCAGGCTCAGATGTTTTCATGGGTGAAAGTCTTCCAAACATGTAAACTCTTTCAGAGTTACAAGAAAGGGAACATTTTTAAACTCATTTTATGAGCTCAGCATAACCCTGACACCAAGACGTGACAAAGGAATTACAAAAGAAAACTAAAGGCCAATCTCTCGCATAAACAAATAATAATAATAATTCCTTTTAAAAAGCACATTTTTCTTAACATATTCCTTGGCTTCATGTCTTTTTTTTTTGTTCAGTTAGACTAACTTGTAAGTACATTTGAGACACCTTTGATGGCTCTAGGAAACACGTCAGGAGAGGACATTTTTCAAACTGGAGTTTTGCATTAAAAAGTAGGTGTCTATAGTTTTCCTGATATCCCCAAAAGATATATTTGTGTCCCTAGGACAAAATGAATCCTAATTCCTCTTTCTAGATCAAACCCATCTTCTGGTCCCTTTAAAGAAAATAATTCAAATTAAGAGAGTAAAGTGACATCAGGTCTGCTCACCAAAACTCATTTGCATGACAAATACCCGCTAACCAGTGAGCTCATTCCCTGGTGTGTGCTTGTGATGAGTTGCAGGTGAAAACAAGCACACAATCACATACTGGGAAGTACTGATATATGAAAGACTCTTGTAACCACTTGGCACCAATCACAGTGAGGAAAGCTGTGATTTTTTGCTAGACAACATATAGCAATACACCACCTCATGTTATTTTTGTATAATCAACTAATCGATAAAAAATTATAGCTTAATGTTTTCTTGCCTATAAAAATTTCAAATATCTTCATATGCTATTTTATTAATCTCAGTAACCCCCTGAAATATGCTTACCTTGATTTGGCCATTTTGGAACACGAACCATTTAGGCTATACTATCAGCAATGTCCCTAAATAACCAAATTGGCAGATTTAGTTTATTGACTTGACCAGCTGTTTCATATGTGCTTACAAACCAGTCAGCTGTGGTTGCCATAGGGCAATGGTCCCCACATCAGCCACATGAGCATCACCTGGGAGCTCATTAAAATGCAAATTCTCTAACTCAGCTCAGACCCATTAAAACAGAAACCAAATCGGAAACACAGCAATTTGGGCTTTAACAAGCTTCTGACACCCCCTCAAGTCTGAGGACCACTAAGGGAACCACTGAGGACCCAAGAATTATCAATTTCTTTAAGTACTCCCTCCCTCCCTTCCTTCCTTCCAATTCATACACAACACCTTCCCTTAAGACACAGTTTTCAAACAAAAGGAAAAAATTATGGGAAAACAAAGGGGTACACTAACTTGAAGTCTCTAACTTGGGTGATGGCATAGGTAAAAGTGTGTACAGATTTAGGCATGATCTCTCTATCTTTAATTCCTTTCCTCTCTCACTCAAGAACACTTACCTGAATTGCAAGCTGGTGCAAGGGAGAGCGCAGTCCACCATTATGATTTGCATATGGGGAGAACAAGAGGTGGTTAAAAGACGGGGTGGGTTCTTTTTTCAAACAACTTATCAAATCCTTTTTTAAAATTTTTTATAATTTCCATCTTTACAGTCATATTCCATCCCTTCATCATATCAACCCTTATTTTTGTACATATATAAGTTTTTCTTTCTTTAAAATTTTGGGAGGGACTTTCTTTTAACAGACCAAAATACACCCAAAATCTAGTGTGTGGCACTGATCTATAAACCAGCCTGATCATATTTGATCACATTCTGTTTTTGTTTTGTTTTGTTTTGTTCTGCTTTTGTTTGTTTTTATCTTTATCTTTTTCTTTTTTCTTTTTTTCTTTCTTTTTCTTTTTTCTCTCTTTCCCTTTCTTTTCCCACTGCTTCAGGTCTTTTCTGATTTGTTTAGAGTATATTTTCTGGGGACGTTGTTACCCTGCTAGCATTTTGTTCTCTCATTAATCTATTCTCCTCTGCACAAAATGACAAGACGGAAAAAATCACCTCAACAAAAAGAACAAGAGGTAGTACCGACTGCCAGGGACCTACTCAATACGGACATTAGTACGATGTCAGATCTAGAGTTCAGAATCATCACTTTAAAGATACTAGCTGGGCTTGAAAAAAGCATGGAAGTTATTAGAGAAACCCTTTCTGGAGAAGTAAAAGAACTAAAATCGAACCAAGTAGAAATCAAAAAGGCTATTAATGAGGTGCAATCAAATATGGGGGCGCTAACTGCTAGGATAAATGAGGCAGAAGAAAGAATCAGTGAGATAGAAGACCAAATGATGGAAAATAAAGAAGCTGAGAAAAAGAGAGATAAACAACTACTGGATCATGAGGGCAGAATTCGAGAGATAAACGATACCATAAGACGAAACAACATTAGAATAATTGGGATCCCAGAAGAAGAAGAAAGAGAGAGAGGGGCAGAAGGTATAATGGACCAAATTATAGCAGAGAACTTCCCTAATTTGGGGAAGGAAACAGGCATCAAAATCCAGGAAGCCCAGAGAACCCCTCTCAAAATCAATAAAAATAGATCAACACCCCGACATCTAATAGTAAAATTTACGAGTCTCAGAGACAAAGAGAAAATCCTGAAAGCAGCTTGGGAGAAGAGATATGTAACCTACAATGGCAGAAACATTAGATTGGCAACAGACTTATCCACAGAGACCTGGCAGGCCAGAAAGGACTGGCAGGACATATTCAGAGCACTAAATGAGAAAAATATGCAGCCAAGAATACTATATCCAGCTAGGCTGTCATTGAAAATTGAAGGAGAGATAAAAAGCTTCCAGGACAAACAAAAACTAAAAGAATTTGCAAACACGAAACCAGCCCTACAACAAATATTGAAAGGGGTCCTCTAAGCAAAGAGAGAGCCTAAAAGCAACATAGACCAGAAAGGAACACAAACAATATACAGTAACAGTCACTTTACAGGCAATACAATGGCACTAAATTCATATCTTTCAATAGTTACCCTGAATGTAAATGGGCTAAATGCCCCAATCAAAAGACACAGGCTATCAGATTGGATTAAAAAACAAGACCCATCAATATGCTGTCTGCAAGAGACTCATTTTAGACCCAAAGACACCCCCAGATTGAAAGTGAGGGGGTGGAAAACCATTTACCATGCTAATGGACACCAAAAGAAAGCTGGGGTGGCAATCCTTATATCAGACAAATTAGATTTTAAACCAAAGACTGTAATAAGAGATGAGGAAGGACACTATATCATACTTAAAGGGTCTATCCAACAAGAAGATCTAACAATTGTAAATATCTATGCCCCTAACATGGGAGCAGCCAATTATATAAGGCAATTAATAACAAAAGCAAAGAAACACATCGACAACAATACAATAATAGTGGGGGACTTTAACACCCCCCTCACTGAAATGGACAGATCGTCTAAGCAAAAGATCAACAAGGAAATAAAGACTTTAAATGACACACTGGACCAAATGGACTTCACAGACATATTCAGAACATTCCATCCCAAAGCAACGGAATACACATTCTTCTCTAGTGCCCATGGAACATTCTCCAGAATAGATCACATC